>NW_024366793.1:0-2009 GCF_014805655.1 Passer montanus
GACCACTCAATGACCACTGAATGACCACTTACTGACCACTCAATGACCACTCAACAATCGCTCAACGATCTCTCATTGACCGACGATCGCTCATTGACCACTGACCACTCAACGATCTCTCATTGACCAATCAACGCCCGCTCAACGTCCACTCGCCGACTGACCCCTGACCACTGAGTGACCGCCCCGTGACCCCCGCGTGACCTCACCTCCTTCTCCTTCTCCTCGGCCTCGCGCGTCTTGTAGCGCTTCTGCACCTCCTTGATGATGCGGAAGGCGTTCTGCAGGTTCGACGCCGGCACCGTCGACTCGCCCGGCGGCTTCAGGTTGGACGCGCGGTAGGTGCTGCGGGCAGAGTGACCGCCGGGTGACCACGCTGACCGCCGGCGGGGTCAGGGGTCGGGGCTCGGGGGGCACGCACATCTCCTTGACGAAGGTGGCCTCGGGGTTGGGGAAGATGTTGCCCTCGTTGCGGCCCAGGGCGCTGCCCGGGCAGAAGAAGTTGATGCGCAGGTAGGTGTAGTCGCCCTCCACGGACATGCTGATGTTCTGGGGGGAAAAACGGGGATTTTGGGTCAGCGGTGAAAAAAAATGGGAGTTTTGGGGTGAAAAACGGGGATTTTGGGAAAAAAATGGGGGATTTTGGGTCAGGGTTAGAATAAAAAATGGAGATTTGGGTCAGGAGGAACAGGTGTAGTCACCCTCCACGGACATGCTGATGTTCTGGGGGGAAAAACCGGGATTTTGGGTCAGCGGTGAAAAAAAATGGGGGTTTTGGGGAAAAAAATGCGATTTTGGATGATTATTTGGGGAAAAAATGGAGATTTGGGTCAGGAGAAACAGGTGTAGTCACCCTCCACAGACATGCTGATGTTCTGGGGGGAAAAACCGGGATTTTGGGGTGAAAAATGGGGATTTTGGGAAAAAACGGAGATTTGGGTGGAAAAAAGGTGATTTTGGGTCAGGGTTTGGGGTGAAAAATGGGGATTTGATGTGCAGGTTGGTGTAGTCGCCGTCCACGGACATGCTGATGTTCTGGGGGGAAAAACCGGGATTTTGGGTCAGCGGTGAAAAAAAATGGGGGTTTTGGGGGAAAAAACGGGGATTTTGGGAAAAAAATGGGGATTTTGGGTCAGGAGGAACAGGTGTAGTCGCCCTCCACGGACATGCTGATGTTCTGGGGGGAAAAACTGGGATTTTGGGTCAGCGGTGAAAAAAAATGGGGATTTTGGGGGAAAAAACGGGGATTTTGGGAAAAAAAAAGATTTTCCGGGGCAAAAAAGAGAAATTTAGGGGGAAAAACAGGGATTTGATGGTTAGATAGCTGTTGTTGCCCTCATGCTGATGTTCTGGGGGAAAAAAGGAGATTTTGAGTCAGGGTTTGGGGTGAAAAATGGGAATTTTGGGAAAAAAAGAGGATTTGGGTGGAAAAACAGGGATTTGATGTGTAGGTTGGTGTAGCTGCTCTCATGCTGATGTTCTGGGGGGAAAAACGGAGATTTTGGGTCAGGGTTTGGGGTGAAAAACGAGGATTTGGGGGGAAAATGGAAATTTGGGGGGAAAAATGGAGATTTGAGGGGAGAAAATGGAGATTTGGGTGAAAAAAACGTGGTTTTGGGTCAGGGTTTGTGTTTTCCCTCCTGACTCACCCACTTCCCACCCCCCTTTCCCCATTTCCCCCCTCTCCATTTTTGGGTGAAATTCTGTGGATTTTGGCATTTTTTGAACACTTTTTAACATTAATGGGGTCAATTTTGGTGCTTTTTGTGTCAATTCTGTGTTTTCCCAGCTACCTCACCCACTTCCCACCCCCATTTCCCTATTTTTCCCCCATTTTCCCCCGCCCCACTCCCGTCTCACCCCAGCTCCATTTTTGAGGAAAATACTGGCGATTTTGGGGTTTTTTTGAGCACTATTGGCAATTTTAGGGTCAATTTTCACGGGTTTTCTGTCAGTTTTGGGGGGTTTTGTGTCCATTTCGTGTTTTCCCTCCTGACTCACCCACCTCC
>NW_024366794.1:0-3721 GCF_014805655.1 Passer montanus
GGGAAAAAAGAGAGAAAATTGGGAGAAAATGGGAAAAAATCAGGGGGAAATGGGGAAAAATTGGGAAAAACAACTTGAAAAAATTGGGGAAATTGGGAAAAAATATTTAAAACTTGGGAAAAAATGGGGAAATTTGGTTGAAAATGGGGAAAACGTCGGAGAAAATTGGGAGAAAATGTTGGAAAAGGGGGAAAAATGGAGGGAAATGGGAGAAAAAATTGGGGTAAAATTGGGGAAAAATTGGGATAAAATTTGGGAAATTGGGGAAAAAATGGGAAATTTTGAAGAAAATTGGGGAAAAATTGGGAGAAATGGGAAAAATTTGGGGGAAATTGGAGAAAAAAATTGGGATGAAATTGGAAGAAAATTGGGGAAAAATGGGGGAAAATTTTGGGAAAAAATTGGGATAAAATTGGGGAAATTGGGAAAAAAATGGGAAATTTTGAAGAAAATTGGGGGAAAATGAGGAATAATTGAAGAAAATTGGGAAAAATTGGGGGGAATTTGGGGGAAATTGGGGAAAAATTGGGATAAAATTGGGGAAAAATTGGGATAAAATTTGGGAAATCGGGGAAAAAATTGGGGTAAAATTTGGGAAATTGGGCAAAAATGGGAAATTTTGACGAAAATTGGGGAAAATGGGGGAATAATTGAAAAAAATTGGGGAAAAATTGGGGGAAATTGGGGAAAAAATGGGAAATTTTGAATAAAATTGGGAAAAAATTGGGGGAAATTGAAAAAATGTGGGGGAATTTGGGGCAATTTGGAAGATTGGGGGAAATGGGAAAAATAGAAAAAAATGGGAAAAAAGAACTTGGGAAAAATATTAAAAATTGGGGTTAAATGGGAAAAATTGGGAAAAATGGAGAAAAAATAAGAAAAAATAGGGAAAATGGGGGAAATTTTAAAAAATGGGAAAAAAACTCATTGAAAATGGGAAAAAATGGGGAAAATGAGGAAAAATTGGGGGAAATGTGGGAAAATTGGGAAAAATAAGGAAAAAAATTGAAGAAAATTGGGAAAAATGGGGGGAAATGGAGAGAAATTGGGGAAAATTGGGAAAAAATGGGGGAAAATTGGGAAAAATGGGGAGGAATGGGGAGAAATTGAAAAAAAATTAGAAAAATTGGGAGAAATTTGCGAAAATTGGGAGAAATTTGGGAAAAAACTGGGGGAAAATGGGGAAAAACGAAGAAAATTGGGTAAAAAAGAGGAAAAATTGGAATAAAAGTGGAAAAACTGGGGAGGAAAAGATGGGGGAAATGGGGACAATTTGGGAAAAATGGGAAAAAATTGGGAAAATTGGGGGAAAATTGGGGGAAAATTGGGGGAAAATGGGAAAAAATTGGAAAAAACCCCAGGAAAATGGGAAAAATGTGGAGAAATTGGGAGGAAATTTTAAAAAAAATTGGAAATTTGGAGGAAAATGGAAAAGAAATGGGAGAAAATTGGGGAAAATGGGAAAGAAATGGTTAAAAATTGGGGAAAAATCAGAAAATTGGGGGAAAATGGGAAAAAAATGGGGGAAAATTTGAAGGGAATTGGGAAAATTGGGGGGAAAATTTGGGAAAAAATATGAAAAATTGAGAAAATTGGGGGAAATTGGAAAAATTTGGGGAAAAAAATTTGGGAAAAAATAGGAAAAAAAATGGAAAAAAATCAGAAAATTGGGGGAAATGTGAAGGAAATGGGGAAAATTTGGGGAAAAATTTGGGAAAATAGGAAAAAATCAGAAAATTGGAGGAACGGGGAAAATTTAGGGAAAAAATTGGGAAAAAATAGGAAAAAATCAGAAAATTGGAGGAACGGGGAAAATTTAGGGAAAAAATTGGGAAAAAATAGGAAAAAATCAGAAAATTGGGGAAAATTTGAAGGAAATGGGGAAAATGGGGAAAAATATGGGAAAAATGAGGGGGAAATGGGGAAATTTGGTAAAAAATGGGGAAAAATTGGGGAAATTTGGTAAAAAATGGGGAAAAATTGGGGAAAAAAGGGGGGAAATTGAGAAAAATGGGAACAGTTGGGGTTAAAAAATGGGAAATGGGGAAGAATTGGGAAAATGGGGGAGATTTGGTAAAAAAATGGGAAAAACGTGGGGGGAATGGAAAAATTGGGGGGAAAAGGGAAAAATTTGGAAAAAAAGGGGAAATTTGGGGGAAAAAGGAAAAACTGGGAGGAAAAAGGGGAAATTTGGTCAAAAAATGTGAAAAATGTGGGGGGAAAAGGGGAAAATTGGGGGGTAAAAGGGAAAATTTAGTGGAAATTTGGGGAGGAAAAGGGGAAATTTGGGAAAAAAGGGTAAATTTGGGTGGAAAAGGGGAAAAATTGGGGCAAATTTGGGGGAAAAAGGAAAAATTTAGTGGAAATTTGGGGGGGAAAGGGGAAAATTAGGGGAAATTTGGGAGTGAAATGGGAAATTTTGGGGGAAATTTGGGGGGAAAAGGGAAAAATTGGGGACAAAAAGGGGAAAATTGGGCTAAAAAGGAAAAATTGGGAGCATAAAGGGGAAATTTGGGGGGGAAAGGGGAAATTTGGGAAAAAAAGGAGAAACTTGGGGGGAAAAGGGAAAAATTTGGGATAAGGGCTGTTTTGGGTGATTTTGGGCTGGTTTTGGTGGTTTGGGCTGATTTTTGCCTGTTTTTGGTGGTTTTGCCCCAGATTACGACTCCCTGCGCCTCGGGGGTCTCATCGTGGCCGGGATCTTCTTCGTGCTCGGGATCCTCCTCATCCTCAGTGAGAGACACAAAAATAGCCCCAAATCCCCCCAAAATATCCCAAAATCCCCTCAAAAGATTCCCAAAATTCCCCACAAAAATATCCCAAAATTCCCTCAAAATATCCCAAGTAACCCCAAAATCATCCCAAAAATATTCCAAAATATTCCCAAAAATATCCCCAAATCCCCCAAAAATATCCCCCAGATCCCCCCAAAATATCCCAAAATTATCCCAAAATTCCCCACAAAAATACCCCAAATCCCCTCAAAATATCCTAAAAAATATGCCCCAAAATCCCCCCCAAATCCTCCCAAATTATCCCAAAATTCCCCACAAAAATATCCCCAAAATCCCCCCAAAATATCCCAAAATTATCCCAAAATATCCCCAAAATTTGCCCGAAATATCCCAAAATTGTCCCAAAAAAAATCCCAAAATTATCCCAAAAATATCCCAAAAAATTCCCTAAAATATCTCCAAAAAATCCGGGAATTTATTAAAAAAAAACCCAAAAAACCCAAATTTTTCCCAAAAAATCCCAATTTTCCCCCAAATTTATCCCCAAATCCCCCAGAATTCCCAGCAGGGATCCCCCACTCCCTCCCAGTTCCCTCCCAGTCCCTCCCAGTACAAACCAGTAACGCCCCTCCCCCCCCAGGCCGTCACTGCCGCTGCAAGTTCGACCAACAGCCCAAGTAACTGGTTTATACTGGTTTATACTGGGAGGGGCTGGGAGGGCACTGGGAGGGGAACTGGGGATACTGGTTTATCCTGGGAGGGACTGGGAGGGCACTGGGAGGGCACTGGGAGGGACTGGGACAAACTGGGATGGACTGGGATGAACTGGGAGGGACTGGGAGTGGGATGGGGGGTTACTGGTTTATACTGGTTTGTACTGGGAGGGCACTGCGGGGGGCTGGGATGGGAACTGAGACAAACTGGGATGGACTGGGATGAACTGGGAAGGGCTGGGAGGGAACTGGTTTGTACTGGTTTATACTGGG
>NW_024366795.1:0-569 GCF_014805655.1 Passer montanus
AGACAGCTCTGGTTGCTGATAGGGTAGAGCGTGCCTTTGCAACGTGCTCCATGCAGTATCAGTTTGGGACTGGTGTTTGTCACAGAATCAGAGAATATGTGATTTGGAAGGGATCCACAAGGACATGCAAGTGCAGCTCTGTCCCCAGGAATCCCACCAGGTGCCTGTGGACCTTGTCCAAATGCTTCATGAGCTCTGCTGGAAGCTGGAAATAGCAGAACAGAAGGTCACAACTACCTTGCAGTGCAGGATCCTCAGCACAGGATAAATCACATCTTTCCTCTGCTATACAGCTCTGCTGAGAATTACTTGGGAGGTCTTTTGCTTGAATGCTGTGGGAAGTTTCTGTACCTACATCAGATTGAACTTCTCAAAACACCAGCAGTGCCCTCACTGGATAACTGGCATGTTTACCTTGTTCTAAGTAATTGAAGTGTGTGATGTTTGTGTCATTAGGTTTGCAGGCAAATATCAGAGAGGCATGGTCCAAGGAACAGGAAGTGGAGAAAGGCATTAAAAGCTTGACCTACATTGAAAGATTGAAGGAGCGTGTAAAGAAAGGTCAGTCT
>NW_024366795.1:1174-2574 GCF_014805655.1 Passer montanus
GGTACATCCTTTTGAATCAACTTCCTTGCCTTCTCCCAACCCCCCATTTGACAACTCTTTTTCTGTTTTTCCTTTACTGAAGTGAAAATACCAGAGCTCAGGAGAGCCCCATGCAGCTCTCCAGATCTTGTGCCTGAGAGGAAGAGAACGATGCCCACAAACCCTGCCAAATTCTTCCAGAGACTTTCCAGGACTGTTTCCCGACGACCCATCAGAGACAGGGTGATTCATTTACTGGCTCTGAAGAATTACAAGAAGCCAGAGCTACTTTCCCACTTAGAGAGAGAGGGAGTTGTGCAAAAGGACAAGGAATCTCTTGGAAAGATCCTTCAGGAGGTGAGATCCTGGAGTCACTGCCAGCAATGCTAACTCTCAGCTGTCTTACTTCAGGGTTTCAATTAGAAACTAATGAGAGGCTTGGGAAATGCTCCTGGTTTAGATTTTTCCATCAGCTTTACCCAGTTTCCCCCCAACAGCAAGTCCATGTGAAGAAAGAAAGAAACCTTCCAAACTTGGGAAGCATTGTTGTTGTTTTTCTAGAATGGCTGGCAATGATAAATTTTTTGTAACGTACTTGCTTCTCATGCCTTTTTGTAATCCTCTGTCTTTTCCTTGCACTCTTTAACTGCTTCATTTAACTGCTTCATGGACTAACTCCACAGGGTGAAAGTCTCAACTGGATGAAACACTTAGTTAAGGTCCTTAAAATATCCTGGGACAAATGTCAGAGGAGAGAATTTTGGTAGCTGCCTAGGGCAGTATTTCACTTGAAGGGAGTTGGTGGCCACTCGATGGTACTTGGCTGCTGCTGGGATCTGTGGGGATTGCTTTCCAGGGGAGGGTGTTTCAGGCCAATCCTGCATGATAGAGATGGTTCCCAGCTCTGAGCACAGGGGTGCTTTGCTGTTGTGTGATCGAGTCTTCAATGTCCTTGGCACCTATTATTATTGTGTAACTTTTCCAGCTGTCCTTTTAGTTCCACTGGTATTTCATTATTTCTTTATAATTTCTACAATTTGCATTGATAGAAGGATTCAGTGGCTGTTTCCTTCCTTTTTCAACATTCCCCGTCCATGTAGGCTGTTGCTGAATTATGCAAGCATTAAGTAGCATATCATGTAGCAATATTTCCTTTTTAGCTATGAAAGAAGGGATTATAGGATTTCAAAGCTCAGCTCCTTAGAGGGTAAGAGGTGAAAAATTTTTCTCCTTTCCCTTTTCTTCTTGTCAATGTTTAAGGAGGTTTTGAAGAAGTAGTTTCTTGTTTGCAGTGTGAACTGCCTCAAGGTACTGGTTTGCATTCTGAAAGGGCTGTGTGAACAGCACTTCATCCTGAAAACTATCATACACATTTTTCTTAACTTCACAGCAAGGTGGCATTGTTTTTGGGTATAGATGAC
>NW_024366796.1:0-2538 GCF_014805655.1 Passer montanus
CCATTTTTCACCATTTTTTCTCCATTTTTTCACCTTTTTTCGCCCTCCCAGTGCCTCCCAGTGCCTCCCAGTATAAACCAGTTTGAAACCAGTACAAACCAGTTCACTCCCAGTCCAAACCAGTAACCCCAAATCCCTTTTTAACCCATTATTATCCACATTTCCCCCATTTTTCACCGGTTTTTCGCCATTTTTCCACCTTTTTTCCCCGTTTTTTCGTCCTCTCCCCCCTCCCAGTCCCTCCCAGTCCCTCCCAGTATAAACCAGTCCAAACCAGTAACCACAAACCCCCATTTTCCCCATTTTTAACCCTTTCTCCTCCACTTTTAACCCTTTCTTCCCCACATTTCCCCAATTTTCCCCAATTTTTCACCATTTTTTTGCCATTTTTCCACCTTTTCCCCCCATTTTTTCGCCCTCTCCCCCTCCCAGTCCCTCCCAGTCCCTCCCAGTCCCTCCCAGTACAAACCAGTACAAACCAGTACAAACCAGTAACCCCAAACCCCCATTTCCCCCATTTTTAACCCTTTCTTTGCCATATTTCACTGGTTTTTCACCCATTTTTCACCGTTTTTTCACCATTTTTTCACCTTTTCCCCCCATTTTTTCACTGTTTCCCCCTTCCCTGTCCCTCCCAGTACAAACCAGTCCAAACCAGTAACCCCAAACCCCCATTTCCCCCATTTTTAACCCTTTCTCCTCCATTTTTAACCCTTTCTTCCCCACATTTCACTCATTTTTCGCCTGTTTTTCAGTTTTTTCGCTGTTCCTCCCCATTTCTCCCCCTCCCAGTGCCTCCCAGTATAAACCAGTACAAACCAGTAACCCCAAACCCAACTTTAACTCTTTCTTCTCCATTTTTAACCCTTTCCTCCCCATATTTCACTCTTTTTTCCCCCGTTTTTCACCATTTTCCCCCCCCTTTCCCCCCATTTTTTCGCCCTCTCGTCCCTCCCAGTACAAACCAGTACAAACCAGTATGACACCAGTACAAACCAGTCCAAACCAGTAACCCCAAATCCCTTTTTAACCCATTATTATCCACATTTCCCCCATCTTTCACCGTTTCTTCGCCATTTTTCCACCTTTTTTCCCCGTTTTTTCGCCCTCCCAGTGCCTCCCAGCGCCTCCCAGTATAAACCAGTATAAACCACTATGACACCAGTACAAACCAGTCCAAACCAGTAACCCCAAACCCCCTTTAACCCCTTTTTAACCCATTTTTATCCACATTTCACCCATTTTCAGCCATTTTTTTGCCATTTTTTCACCTTTTCCCCCCATTTTTTCGCCCCTTCCCCCCTCCCAGTCCCTCCCAGTCCAAACCAGTCCAAACCAGTAACCCCAAATCCCCTTTTCCCCCATTTTTAACCCTTTCTTTGCCACATTTCCCCCATTTTTCACCGGTTTTTCACCATTTTTCCACCTTTCTTCCCCATTTTTTCGCCCTCTCCCCCCTCCCAGTCCCTCCCAGTCCCTCCCAGTATAAACCAGTCCAAACCACTAACCACAAACCTGAATTTCCCCCATTTTTAACCCTTTCTCCTCCATTTTTAACCCTTTCTTCCCCACATTTCCCCCATTTTTCACCCATTTTTGACCATTTTTTGCCATTTTCCCACCTTTTCCCCCCATTTTTTCACTGTTTCCCCCCTCTCAGTCCCTCCCAGTCCAAACCAGTATAAACCAGTACAAACCAGTGAATTCCGCCCTAAAGGATTCCAAAATTCCTGAAAATATCCCTGGGAAAAGGTCAAAATTTAAAAAATCCCAAAATTCCCCAAAATTCCTCCAAAATTCCTGAAATTTTGCCCAAAATTCCTGAATTTTTTGCCCAAAAATGTTGAATTTTTCAGCCCAAAATGTCAAAAATTTCCACCAAAACTCCTCCCTAAAGATCCCAAAATTCCTGAAAATATTCCTGGGAAAACCAAAATTCCCAAATTTCCCCAAATTCCCAAAAAACCCCCAAAATTCCTGAAAAAATTTGGAGTCAAATTTCCAAAATTTCTGCCCAAAAATTGGGAAAATTCCACCTAAAAATGGTGAAAATTCTCAGCCAAACTCGGCCCTGAATTCCACCCGAAAGATGCCAAAATTCCCGAAATGTTCCTGGGAAAATCCCAAAATTCCCAAAAAATCCCAAAATCCCCCAAAATTTCCTGAAATTTTTTTAAGATTCCGGAAATTTCTGCTCAAAATTCCCAAATTTTGTGCCCAAACCGGTGAAAATTCCCCCCAAAACTCCACCCTAGAAACTCCAAAATTGGCAAAATTTTTCCTGGGAATGTTGAAATTCCCAAAATTCTGAAATTCAAAAAAAAATCCCAAAATTCCTGAAAATTTTTGCCCAAAAATCTCAAAATTTCTGCTGAAAAAATTCGAATTTTCTGCCCAAAAACCTCAAAATTCTCAGCAAAATTGTGCTCTGAATTCCAACCTAAAGATGCCAAAATTCCTGAAAATCTGCCTGGGAATGGTGGAAATCCCAAAAATTTTAAAATTCCCAAAAAATTCCCAAAATTTGGGATGAAAATC
>NW_024366797.1:0-1694 GCF_014805655.1 Passer montanus
AACTTCACCACAGGGTTGGGCACTCGCAGTGAAGGAACGACGCATCTGGGCAAAGAAATGAAAGGGAATTAGAGATCCTGAGAGCATGGAGAACTTCTGTCCTCCAAGAGCATGCAATGGAGCGTAAGACATTTGTCAAATCTAATACACTGGAGTAGTAGAGTAGTCCTACAGTAGTCCAGAGCTGTCTTGGCAGTTTTGCCCCTTCTTTGCCTAAGGACACCTGCAAGGACTCCTGTAGCAGTCCCAGTGCTCCATGAGCTCCGGGGGAGCCTTTCCAATGAGGACCAGTGCCCACCCACGCTCAAGGAACACAAGACTCGGTGTATCAGTGAAAATTACTCTCTTTTCTGCTACAGCACTGTTGTCCTGCCTGAAAACTGAATCATCTCTTCCAGCAGTGGAGGGCACAAGGCCCGCAGGGCAGGTGATCAACTTCTTCCAGTTCCTACAGCTCCCTCAATTCTTCACACTGACTGTCCCCATTTGCACTTGCTTGACAAAACGGCAGCCCAGGCACTGACCGGATGGCTCTGCCTGGGAGAGGGAACAGCACCAGGGAACTGCATCCCTCTTGGCATCAAACTGACACCCACAGCAGCACAGCAGGATGGAATTCTGCTGCAGCAAGAATGACTTTTGGTCTCAACTCTGAGAACATTACTCAAAAGAGCCAGAGGGAAGCAGCGAAACCTGAGCTGACCTGCCACATCAAGGACTACAGTCCTCGTTGTAAGATCTTTTGCTCTCCCCACTCCTGCCTGGAGCCTCTTCCCCACTGCACTGCTGAAGTGAACCAGGCCCCAGCTCTCAGCAGGCTGCTCACTGTGTTCCAAACCAATGCTGCAGGGGGGTCACAAGCCACCACAAGTTCACCACTTGCAGGAAGAAGGACAGGCAACCCTCTGGAAATTTGTTCCAGCTCAAGCACCAAACCCCAGGCCAACAATTGATGTTATTCCTGCTCCCTTTAGAAAAAGGCCTAGGGCCATGCCTGGCTGCGAGCAGGGAGCGTCTCACTATGGGCTGCTGTCCTAGCACTGTTCTCATGTCTGGATGGGCACATCCAGCTCATTAAGCAACACTTCTCCTTTGGAGCTGCAGCCAGGCAGTGTGCTGGATGCACGAGGAAAGACAAGCAGGTGCAGGAAAGGTGTTGGTACCTGGCTGTGAGGGGCAGTGCCAACACCTTCTCGCCGACATCATCCACGTCCAGCACCAGCTGCAGCTTGTACTCTCCAACAGTGTTGGAACACAGGGTGACCTGGTAGCAGAGAAAAGAAGTGCAGCAAGGATTTGGTCACTCCCAAAATCTCATCACCCATGTGTGCTGGCCTCCAATTCTTGTTCCATGGTAGACAAAGGGAGGGTTTTGCTTTCATTCTTCTGCTGGTCCATAAGTAGAGCAACGGTCTTTGAGAGTAAAAAAAGCCCTCTGGCAATATCAGATTTGCTAAGAGGACTAATTTTTCACCTGACTACAATAATATAAATGCAGGAGAAGTCTGTTTCCTTGAATGGAATGAGTCCAGCTTTACAGCAGGAAGCTGAGGGCAAAGTGTGGCCCAGCCCATGCCGGGCAGTTCATGGCTGCAGAGTATTTTCTGTCCCCACTGAAGATCCCTGCACTGAATACAACTCATCTGCTGCCCAGGAGATGAGAAACAAGACCAGGAAGAAAAGAAAACTGCTTT
>NW_024366797.1:1861-4914 GCF_014805655.1 Passer montanus
GGCTGAAGTGTGCTGAGGGACTGGTCAGCAAGGGAAAGCACTGCCAAGTGCTGTGACCAGTGCTGAGGGTGGGTGGCTTTCCTCTGACTCCCACGAATATGCAGGAGGGACATGACTGAAAACTGTTTGCAATGGGCTTGAACTCAAATGCAGCCAGTTTGTTCCTGCTGCCTTTGGACAGCCTGAGCACAAAGGTGACTTGTGTCTGGGACTGGAACAAAAGCCTCTGAACATGCAGCTTTTTGACCCAGTGTTGGTTTCATGTGTCACGCGGTTTTGCAGGAAGCCTCCCAGCTGATCTCCAAAGAAGACTGCCCAAAAGAAGGGACTGGGGTTTCACAAACAACAGACACACCTTTCAGACCTCACCCAAAAGATCAAAATTCCAAGAAATCCCACAAAATGGACTAGTATCACAACTACCCAAGTTGCCAGGAATTCCACAGGGCTCACTGCTACCCTAGGAGCCACCAGGATCCCAGCCCTGCTGCTCACCTCATATCTGTGGGTTACTCTGACAAAAACCTCCCCGATGTTCAGTTCCTCAAACTGGAAATGGAGCCGGGGCCCGAGGCCTTCCCCTGTGAGGAGCAGGGGCATCCTCTTCTCACGGCCTGGGGAGAGATTTCTATTTCAGTACAGTAATTCCTTCTGCTATCCTGCATTTTCCAGGCTGCCTTAGTGCTAGTCCCTGACTCTGAGCTGCATGATGTCCCAGGAGAAGATATGGACCCTTCTCTTCCCTCAGGAGATGCTCTACATCCATAGAGACCACCCTTTCTTCTACGTCTATGTTGAGAGTGGAACTTTAGGAAATGCCAGAAATTTTGTTCTTCCTCCTTCTGGGTGCAACCTCAGAGTGTTTTTCCCAAGGAAGGAGGAGCACACTAAATACAGGCAGCATTCAGAACAGCTGAGAGGGAAAAAATCAAAAGAGAGGAGATGCCCTGGAAGCTGCAGGGACAGTGGGCATGTGCCAGCACTGCCCTGCTGACCACACACCCTTCCCAGCAATGACACAGGAGCCCAGTGACCTGGGGCAGTATTTGCACCTCGCCTTCACTGCACTGAGAGAGGCAGGGGAAGCAGCTGTACCTGAGATGTCACAGTAAACTGCTCGCTTATAGACCCGGGCTTCCTGGGGCTTGAAGAACACGCTGACTTCAGCCGAGCAATTTGGCCTGATCTCACCCTCCTAAAGCAGAAGGAAACAGCAAAACATTTCTCTTCAGACATCACATTTCTGGTTCTCAACCACAGTCCTGTAAGCCGTTATTTAGAGCATCAGTGACAAGCAAGGAGTGGGTAACACTCATCAATAACACTGACAACAGAGTTTGGAAGCTTTAGTCAGGCTCCTGCTGCCTGCCAGGAGCCCACAGGGCAGAAATGCTTTTTGCCACCAGATCTCTGATCTCACCAGAATCCCAATGACTTCTCTCTTGGCACACAAAGCCAGCTGAGGCAGGGATCAGTCATGTGACCTTACTCAGGGATGAGGAGGAAGAGAAGGAAGACAAGCAGGAAGGCAGGTTCTCAGCCAGCATTTACCTTCGGCTCAAGGGAGAAAACATCATCATGGAACAGGATGCCATCTTCTCTGATCTTTGCCACCTCACTTTGGAAGCTGTGGGTCAGAAGAGCAAGGTGTTCTCGGCAAGTGATGTCCACTCCGCGCTCCTTCAGAAAATCATACAACTTCTCCTTTTGCTGCCGAAATATCCTGGGATACTGCCTGCAGGCATAGGAAAGACAAACCACAAACCCAGCAGTTGTTTAATAAGCCACGTCTTTGCAGAGAGAAGTGGAAGTGCAGGAGCAGCTCTGCAGCAAAGGGCTGATCCTGAGCCCAAATGGATCAGAGAGTCAGTTGTTCACTCCACATTTGCAAGCTCAGGAGAGGTTTCCAAAGCCAGCAGCCCTCAAGAGAACCTCGTGGCTCAAAGCCTCTGCCACAGCTGAGGGGAAATCCACCAGCCACCCCAAGTGGCTTTTCCTGATACAGAGCTGCTTGGGGGAGGCAGGTAGATATAGGATGGTTTACTTACCCTAAGCCATTCAAAAGCACCAGTATCTACTGAAGCCATACATTAGTTTTACCCTTGGGCAAGGTATTTCACTGGAATGGAACTTTCAAACCTACCTCCGCTTCAGCTGATCCCCCCCTTCCCTGAGTATCAACAGGCTTCCACTGGAAGTGGACTGTGATATCACTCTGGTTGTGGATGAGCACAGCTGCGTGGTGTGACAGTGTGATGTATGTCTTCTCAGCTGTCACAGTATTCCTGTCCAGCCTGATGGGGACATCCACAGCTCTTCCATGAAGGCTTGTGTGGGTGTCTTCACCTGGAACAAGCAAAGGGGAGTCTTTACTCAGATCACTGGCTGATGGAAGCACAAGGAACAAAGCAAACCACAGGTAACAGAAGAAAGTGGCACAGCTTTTAGCTGAATGAGCAGTTCCATGGATCAGTACATGTATCACAAGCTGAGAGCTGCATGTGCCCAGCATGAGGATGTCCTGGACAACCTGCCAGCATTTCACCCTCTAGAACAGACCCCTAGCAAAGGCTCCCTCATTTCCAGAGCTTTCAAACCTTCATTATTCCCAGCCAGCTCCTGGGATTCATCTGGGCTCAGACTTCAAGCTCACCATTCCTGTTGCAGATGAGTTTTTCCCAGGCGAAATGCAAACAACAAATATCACACATGCTCTCTAGAAATGGCATTTACATTGAGCTCTACAAGGATCAAGATGACAAACTACATGACTACAAACTAGATGACTAGAAAATGAACACCATGAAAACTATCATCATCTCCCTCTTTAAACCCACGACCACACCAGCCTTTCTGCTTAGAAAGGGCTCTGCTCTGAGGGATGCACAGAGTGCCCCGTGCAGTGCCCAGCACTCACCTGTGTCGTAGTGCACGACAAGGGACCCGGAATGGTCCCCAGTCTTCAGTGGCTGAAATTCCACTGTCACCTGCATGGCACCACCGACATCCAGAGTTCCCGTGGCCGGAATGACAGAGAAAGGGCTGCAACACAG
>NW_024366798.1:0-813 GCF_014805655.1 Passer montanus
TCCCTGTCCCACTCACTGCCCCACAAAGCCGCTGCACAGCAACGAAGCTGGAGGAGGCAGGGAGCAGCAGGCCTGTGTAAGGGATATGTGATCACACAGCCTGGGTAACAGCCTCAGAAACACTCCAGTGCCTGCACAACCTGAGATCTCAGCCGTCGGAGTCCCCGGAGTGACTGCGGGCAACCAATTAAATTTTAAGCTATGCCACAACGTATGTTATAAATCCACTTTCTGACATGGGGTGAAAAATTACTGTAGGGGTTGTAGACGTGCTGGGAGCCTTAACACAATCCCACGTGCAAAGGAGATGGCTAGGAGAAAATGCAGGCAGGCTCCGTGTCTGGGGGGCTGCAAGCGACCACCCAGTTGGAGGCGGGCAGACCCCGAAGCCGGGAAAATTTTGCCCGTCTTCCTAAAAGGGCTGAGTTATGGGAGGAATCTTAGCATATACAAGCAGTTAACAGTGCCAATTTTCCCCTGCCATTTTTGGTTTTCTGTTGGGCTTGGAGCATCTGCAGGGTCCGGCTCTCTGCAGAGCCGCTTCTTCGCTGTCTACGCTGCTGTCGCCGCTTGCCCGCTCGCCACGGCAACCCAGTGCTCCGCTGCTTCCCCGAGGGAGCAGCCGCCGCGCCCCGACCGTGACAGCCCGCGGCTGCTGAGCCCGGCCCGGCCGCGTCCCGCGGGACAGCCGGCCCTGCTGCCGGCGGATCGAGCCCGGCCCTGCTGCCGGCGGATCGGGCCCGGCCCTGCTGCCGGCGGATCGAGCCCGGCCCTGCTGCCGGCGGATCGGGATTTTGGGTTTTAAAGGGCTTG
>NW_024366798.1:1140-2675 GCF_014805655.1 Passer montanus
AGCGACCAACACACTTGTGCCTCCCGCCGTGTCTGCCCTGTGACAGCAGAGCCACCCACCAGCCAAAACCGTGGGGGAGTCTATCAGGAGAGCACTTGTTTGACCTTCTCTGCCCCCAGCAGAAAAGGCTTACAGCTCTGTCTCTCTCATGGCTGGGTTTGGGGTTTTTCCCTCTGACTTTTTTCCCCCTTTCCCCTCCCCCCCGGCTTTTTTTCCCCCTTTAAAACTCTCCTGGGCCACCTGGCACAGGGCTGGGGTCAATCACTTGTGCTACTTACAGTGGTGGGGTTGACCAAAAACACACCAGGCCGATGCTGGTCTGCAGGGCTAGGGTTTAGCACCCAGCTGAATTCAATCTTGCCACTGTTCTCCAGGGTGACATTGCTGTGATGAATTTCATTAAACATCTGGAGAGAAGACACAGGAGAGGGAAGTTACACACCCAGGCCTGCTGCTGGGAATCTCCTTCCTCTCTTCTGGGATTGAAAGCAGACACATCCTGGGAGCAGGGACCAAGGAGGAGATAGGGGCCCTTGGGAACCTGGGGAACACCCAGGCACAGGGCAGCTGCACAGCACCAGGGAGCTTTTGCAGCACACAGAGGGGTGAAAACAACCATGTGAGGGCCAGTAATAAATGAACCAGGGGACACAGGCCCCCTGCACTCTGAGGGGTCACCAACAGCCAGGAAAAACAGAGACAGCACTGAGGCATTCCAGAAGAAAAGGCACCTGCTGCAAGTATTGGCAAGCAACACAGATGCAACAAGGGAGTCACACAGGGTAACACAGACAGGGCCAGTAGCTGGAAATATCTGTGGGCTTTCAACTGAAAAAGAGTGAAGTGGCGATTATTCTGGGACAGTCTCTCCAAATATAGTGACTCTTCCCTTGATTGTTGTGTGGATTAAGCAAGAGCTTTAGACAAGAGCATCTCTTTGGAGGTCAGGCTTTAGACGTGGATCAGCAGAGGGATGTCTCAGGGACATGCCCCTCAGAGCATCCCCACTGGGACCCTGCCTTCCTCAGGAAGCAGTCTTAGGTACCCTGAAAAAGAGGCATTCCCAGCATTTTGGAGAGGGTTGGAGATGGCCATTTTAAGCCAGCTTGGATGCCAGATGTGTCCCTCAAAGGTTGCACTTCCAAGCCCCAGAGCCAACAAAAGGGGCAGGGAAGGGGACCGAGGTGGACAGGAGCCCACCAAGGCAAGGAGCTGTGCTAGGGTGTTGCGATTCGTGTTTTATTAGTTTATTGTGAAATAATTTACTCTGTTATACCTCCATGTTCTCCCCAAGTTGGTTCATCCCTTATTTGTACCCTGCCTCAAAGCTGTCCCTCAACAGGACCATGGTGCCCAGACAATGGCATTTTTCGTTCTAAAGTAGAAACTCTCTGGGAGGCAGGGATAGGAGATGATGTGATGAATGAGTTCCGCTGTCAAGCAGTACAGAACCCATAAGGGATATGTTGCAGTGGGGAAGAAGTCAAAATGAGTAACAAGTGTCACCAAAAAAGGGAGTGAAGAATCCAAGGTGT
>NW_024366799.1:0-2425 GCF_014805655.1 Passer montanus
CAGTAATGCCCTTTTAAAGCCCAGGTCCCTTTGGCAAAGGGACCTTTCCAATTTTCTTCACCAATGGGTGGGTCAAAATACAGCTTACTTCCTGGGCCTGGTGGTCCTTCGACAATGGTTGCCCCACCATAAGAATAACAGTATTTGCATCTTCAAGCTCCCACCTGAGGTTTCCACCTGCAGTTACCTTCCAGACCTGTTTTGTTAGATCGAGACCAGAACCTATTAAAAAGTGTTTGAGTTCCATTCCGGTCCATGACTTCCACTGATAGTCATGGACAACATGTGTCCTACTTGTAGAATTATCTTGGGGGCAGCTTAAAAATAAGGTGTTGAAAAACTTAACCTTCCCCACTGCTTTACAGCCTTCAAAATCCTTTCAGTAATCATGGAAGAAATACCTTACCCAGCTACCATTAGTAGCTTAATATGTGTTTGAGTCCATCTGTCTTGATATCTGGAACAATCATAAGGAGAACAGTCAGGGGTCCAACAATCTAAACCCAAAGGTAAAGGCCAGTCACAAACGCTTTTTCCTACATATATGTTTCCTGTTCTATTTAGACAATAAATGTCTCTTTCAGAAGAATGAAGCTGCCATGACCTTCCTTCCTCATCCCAAAATCCCATTCCATTATAGATCTCAGGGTACTAACCCACCATTTAGGCTTGACTGGACTGGCCACCCATGGCCAGCTTTCAGATCCCCCCAGCCCTCCACAGACCCAACAATTGCTAAGGTTAAAGGTTTTTGCTGCTTCTTCTCCCAAGGTTAAAAAAATATTTTCCCACTTTTGGCCCCAACCTAACTGACAATATAAGGGTAAGATTATTAAAGAAAAACATCCTAACAATGTAATCTAATCTCCTAATCTAATTTTCACCTTCACATTGCCTTCCACACCACCTGTGGCAAGAGAAGGCACAGAAACAGCTTCACATAAAGAAAACAACAACAGCAAGGATTGACCCCAGTGACTGGAGATCTGAGAGGAGGGATGCCCACACAGACTATTTCAGCAGGCAGTCTGTGGGTAGGCACACAGGGCTTCTCCCAATGTTGACGCACTGCCTGCTGCTCCAGTCCCCTCCTGCAGAGTGTCGCTCGTGGCTTCCCATCCTTCTCCTCCAGATGAGATGTCCAAACCTCTGGGGCCTCAGAGACCTTGACCCAAATGTGATGAGTCCACCTGTGTTCAGCTGTCTTGATGGCTGTTTCTATGGTCAGTGACACTTGGAAAAGTCCACACCACTTTGCCACCAGGGGTGCTTCTTTCTGCTCCTTAACTAGGACCCAGTCTCCTGGCTGGATGTTGTGAACAGCAAAGCCCAAAGGCAGCATCTGTGCCAGCTGAGCTTCCTGTTGAAAAGATTTCACAAGAGACAGTATCCTGGCCACATATTGTTTCAAACATACATCACTTATATCTACCCCTCCACTAGGCTGAGAATTACAAAGGTAAGGAATTCCAAGCATCAATTCAATGGGAGGTAACTGAATATCTCCCCTGGGTGTGGTCCTTATTCTTGCCAAAGCCAGTGGCAAAGCCGTGCCCATGGCATCTTAGTTTCTATCACCAGCTTCAGGAGATGTTTCTTTATTTTTCCATTCATTCTCTCACCCTGACCCAAACTCTGGGCGTGCCAGGGGCTATGGATATTCCATTATATCCCTAAGGCAATCATAACTCCTTGAAGAATTTTTCCCGTAAAATGAGTTCCCCTATCAGTGTCTATTACTTCCACAATCCCATATCTTGGAATTATTTGTTCCAAAAATACTTTAATAACTGATCCTGTAGTTGCTGAAACAGCTGGAAATGCTTCTGGCCACCCTGTTAACTGACATACTATTACCAGAAGATCTTTGAATCTTGCCACTCGGGGCATTTCAGTAAAATCCACCTGGTATCTCTGGAATGGACATACAGCCCAAGACCTCCCTCCCCTGGCAAGTTTCTTTGTAACTCTGTTATTAACACAAATCAAACAGCTTGCTTTGCCAGAATAAAAAGACCCACAGCAGCATACGTTTTGAGGAAGACTTTTGCCAGTCCTCGGGAGCCCCAGTGACTCATTCCCTCATGAAGTTGTTTTAACAATTGTAAGGCCAGAGCTTTTGGTATCCACTGCTTACCATCCCTTGTAAACCGATTATCCCCTCTTTCCTCTGCCCCACTCTTTTTAATTATCTCAAGTTCCTCTGGTGGAAAAGATAGTTTCTCTGGCAGCAGTTACTGGGAACAAAGGATCTTAGAATTTTTTGGCAACAACGCAGCTTTCCGAGCTTCTTCATCAGCCAGTCGGTTTCCTATTACCTCCTCCAAGCACCCTGCCTGGTGCCCCTTGATGTGTATTATTGCTATCTTTTTTGGTAAGTCCACCACCTCCAATAGGTGAGAGATTAAGCTCTCATGAGCTAATG
>NW_024366800.1:0-2408 GCF_014805655.1 Passer montanus
AGGCACCCAGAAGGAAGAGAGGAGCACGTACCCTCCCTGTGCTGTGATAATTCAAGATTGCAGCACCACCTCCTCTTCCTCTGCGCAGGGATACATGGAGAAATGAGAGTGTATTTTTCGGCATCATGAGTCAGCCCAGTAAAGTTCCTGCTGCCATTAGTAGTTAAACTCCAGACCTCACATTTGAATGTGACCACAGCAATGTCACACCATTCCTCCCAGCCCCTTCTTCCTGTAAAGCAAAGTGAGAGCAGAGAACACTGCTCAGGGCTCTGCCTTCCTCCATACCTTAGACTTCTCTCCCTGCACCAGGACAACAACAGGGCAGTATTTAGCTGACCCTCCATAGCAGAACAGTGATCCCAGCTTGGACTGCTCCTTATTTTGACCCCACAGGATCTGAGGGCTCTGGCCCAGACACCACAGAGACACAGAGGTTTGCAGCTCCTGTGCAGGACCATCTCCTTACAAAGGTGTGTTCACACAGCATTAGGTTATAAAAAGCCACCACAGCACTTTCCCGTGAACAAACCAAGGGATCCATCACCCTGGACAGCATCCCTCCCTTCCTCTAAGAGCCTGGCATCAGCTGTGCGTGTGCTAAACCTCTTACAAATTATTCCCTTCTTGAGCTAAAATGGCCACTGAATGGAATTACCTCCAGCAGGACTGGTTCCCCACTGGCTGAACCTTGCAGTTGATTTATTTAGTCTAACTCAAGGCTTATTTACTTTTTCCTCACAAACTTATACACATTTGCTCCTCTGGCAGGTTATGCCAGTTAATTCCTCAAGCTGATAGCAGGGCACAGGCAGTCAGTATTAATCTTAGAACTGAAAAAGCTCAGCACTGATCAGGACAAGTTCTCAGTGTTTGACTCCAGAGCTTCCACTCACCCACTTAGCAGGCCACCAAATTAACAAATATTTGCAAAGTGAAGTCACTTTAGCAGGCATTTTTAGGGGCTGTTTGTTAGTTCAAGACAGAAACATTCTGTACCACACATCCAGTGGCTTCCTTTGATCCTCTGGCAGCCCTACGGGAGCAACCTGGAATTGTCCTCCAAGTTAATTCAGAACTTGAGAGGATCAAATTAAATGAGACAATTAAACATTCAGATGCAAGAAGGTGCAGAAGTGGCCATTTTATAGAGTGACGCCACATGGTCAGCAGTCCTTTCTTATCTGAGCACTGATTTCTGCAATGGCTGTAACCAGCTCTTCTTCAGGGTCAGTGAGGAGAGTCATGCAAACACTTCCCTGCTCACTGTGTGCTCCTGAGTGGCTTCTGCTCTCCAATATTAGGGCTAAAGCTTGGATACAAAGATACAAAGCAAAAATGCTGCAAATGAACAGAGCTTGCAAAAAGGAAGATTTGCAAGCAAGCCTTCACTTTTCCCTCAGCTCAGAATTTAGTCCTTTACTGTCAACTTCAAAATTACATTGACAACCAACAAAGAAGAGCTTTGCCCCAGACTTGGTCTCCACATTTGTGATTTTAGAATGACGTTTGGATTAAGATATTTCAGTGTCTACTCCTACATACCCTTAGAATTTAACTGCAGAAGTATTTGCCTGATCCACAGGGGACCAGGGTAGTTTGCAATGTGAGGATTTCAAAATCAAGAGGGTGTCCTTTCTCCAACAATGATAACAGACCAATCTGACATATTATTTCTTATTACAGATCTGCTAAGCCCAGGTGACAGCTGTTTGTCTCAAAACATGACTTAGAAGCACTGAACTGAAATGCATACTGAGTTATAAACCAGACTAAACCTATTTTCTGCATGGACTTGAAAAGATAAGGTAAATAGCACTTCTTCAGGTGCCCTGGGTGAGCTCCTGCCCCCCTCCACAGGTCTGCAGAGGGGACAGTGAGAGAGTGAGCACAGAGTGACCCTCTGCACCCAACAGTGGCGTCTATTCCCCCCCTTCCTCAAAGGCAACATCTGCCAAGGGACCTGGGACATCAGAGAGATGGAGGGAGTGGTGGATAGAAGTAACAAGACCACACAGGTTTCACTGTGACTCCAGCACCAGCTCAGCTCCAAGTCATTTTGAAACTGCCCTATACCACAGTGGGAAACTCCTCAGGGCCAGCAGAGCAGCCTGGCCTGCCCAATTTGAGCAGATATTGCTTATATCTTAAAGTCAATTGGGAATCACCACTGCACGTCAATGTTGCCTTTATCTCTTAGCTTTCCCCTCAGAACAGAGCATAAATATCGTGGCAGGAAGATTGGCTGGGGGGTACAGCCAGTGCCAGTGAAACTCAGATGCACAAAAGCAAACACTGTCCTGGTTCTGAGAGCTTTTCCTGAAAGTACAACAGGGAAGACTGAAGGAGAGGCTGCCAAGGGGCCCAAAATCTCCATCAGGAGCTCAGTCCAGGATGGACACACACAC
>NW_024366801.1:0-2559 GCF_014805655.1 Passer montanus
GGATTTTGATAAATATGAGGAAATTTCTTGAGACTTTGCATTCAGTTTCATACTATTAGAGAATGGAAGAAAAGGGAGATCAATATTAAAGGTTTATTATGAATTATATTATGAGTTATGAATTATTGAATTATTATGAATCATTAATTAAATATTAGTTATGAATTTTGACAAGTGCTTGAGACATCCAAACTGTTACTTTTAGTGATCAGTAGGTTCACAACAGATCCATAATGTTCCTTCAGCCACTCTGTCCATGGACAGCACCAGCATCACCTTTGCTGGACCCATCAGGCTCAGTCTGAGCTGTCCGTTCTCCAAGCTGCAAACAGAACCTGCCCCCACCAGTGCCCTGCAAACAGGCAGGGTTCTGTCAGGCAAGGGAGAGTGCACAGAGATTTGGGGTCTGTGAGTGCTGGCAGGGAGAGATCAGGCACAGGGAAACACCTGCAGGAGGAAAATCTCCAGGAAGCAGAGAGAAGATCGGGGAAGGAGAGAAAACAAAACCCAGCAATGCTGTGGCAGGGAGAGTTCTCTGCAGAGCACAGGGCTGGGAGCAGCTGCCCGGCCCTGGGGGCTCTGGGAGGGGGCACAGCTGGCTCAGGGTGACGCTGTGCCCAGTGCCTGGCTCTGGGCAATGCTGTCAGTGCAGCCAGGCAAGGAGCTGCATCTCCCTTCATCCAGTGCCATCATAAGGACACTTGGAAGTCCCTCTGAGATTGCAGTGCAAGCTGGGAGCTTCAGTCCAGGATGCAAACCTGTCCTGGAGCATCACTGAGTTGTAAGATTGATGGGGAAAGGCAGAGGTGTTCTGAAACTGAAAATGCTGTTGGGTTGGTGAAATGAACAACATGAGTCCTTGGTACAGATGTGGAGCTGGGCTGCAGTGTATCCATCTGCTCTCAGCATTACCTGAGGATTTTTAAGGAAAACTTGGGACTGTGAACATCCCACATTTTAGCAAAGTAAAAGGCCAGAGAAATTCCAAACAGAATGAAGTGACAGAGCATCTCCCCCCAGTTTCCACTTTGCATCACATAACTTTCTTTGTT
Source organism: Passer montanus (assembly GCF_014805655.1). Classification (NCBI taxonomy): domain Eukaryota; kingdom Metazoa; phylum Chordata; class Aves; order Passeriformes; family Passeridae; genus Passer; species Passer montanus. The sequence continues at coordinate 1,053 of NW_024366801.1, forward strand.
CACCCTGAGTACAGAAAAAATGCTGAGGGCTTCTGATATCCAAGAACACCTCTAGAGATATGGGGGAGTTCACAAAGAAAACATTAGAACACCAAAAAACTCAAGAGAGTGTCTGTGTGTTACAGAGGAGGGCATATTGGAAATGGCTTTGATTTTGCTTTCAGGTAACTTTTCTAAGACTTCACTGTCATTTTCTCTACGAACAGGTCCCGATGTGCAGCCCCAGCAAATGTCCAACAGCAGCTCCATCAGGCACTTCCTGCTGCTGGCATTGGCAGACACGCGGCAGCTGCAGCTCCTGCACTTCTGCCTCTTGCTGGGCATCTCCCTGGCTGCCCTCCTGGGCAACGGCCTCATCATCAGCGCCGTAGCCTGCGGCCACCACCTGCACACGCCCATGTTCTTCTTCCTGCTCAACCTGGCCCTCAGCGACCTGGGCTCCATCTGCACCACTGTCCCCAAAGCCATGCACAATTCCCTCTGGAACACCACGACCATCTCCTACACAGGATGTGCTGCTCAGCTCTTTTTCTTTATGTTCTTCATCTCAGCAGAGTATTTTCTCCTGACCATCATGTCTACGACTGCTACGTGTCCATCTGCAAACCCCTGCACTACGGGACCCTCCTGGGCAGCAGAGCTTGTGCCCACATGGCAGCAGCTGCCTGGGCCAGTGCCTTTCTCAATGCTCTCATGCACACGGCCAATACATTTTCCCTGCCCCTGTGCCATGGCAATGCCCTGAGCCAGTTCTTCTGTGAAATCCCTCAGATCCTTAAACTCTCTTGCTCACACTCAAATCAGAGGGAACTTGCACACATTGCTCTTACTGCCTGCTCAGCATTTGGTTGTTTTGTGTTCACTGTTTTCTCCTATGTGCAGATCTTCAGGGCTGTTTTGAGGATCCTCTCTGAGCAGGGACGGCACAAAGCCTTTTCCACCTGCCTCCCTCATCTGGCCGTGCTGTCCCTGTTCCTCAGCACGGCCATATTTGCCCACCTAAAGCCCCCCTCCATCTCGTCCCCATCCCTGGATCTGTCCCTGTCAGTTCTGTACTCGGTGGTGCCTCCAGCCCTGAACCCCCTCATCTACGGTCTGAGGAACCAGGAGCTCAAGGCTGCAGTGTGGAGACTGATGACTGGATGGTTTTGTAAATATTAAATGCTAGACAATTTCTGTAAGAAAAGTCATCTTTCACTTGTAATAAAAAAAATCATTGATATTTCTTATTCTTCTCATTTTGGAATTTCTTTTCCTTTTTTGTTAAATTTTTATGTTGTCGACAAAGACAGATAATATTTTGTGCCAATTCTCATTTTGTTTCTCGCCACATTCCCTGTGGCCACATGCTGTGTAAATGAGAGGCTGCACTCCCAATTATTTTAAAGGAACTGAAGGATCTCCCAGCAGAGTTTTCTGCAGAGATGCCCTTTTGCTGCCTTCTCTACAGCTGCAGCAGCAATGTGTGTGTGCAGAGGTGGGGGCAGATCAATGCTGGCACAGCAGC
>NW_024366802.1:0-2558 GCF_014805655.1 Passer montanus
CCTGGCACGGGGCTGGCACGTCCCGTGACTGGCACCATGTCCCTGTGCCCCACGGTGTCACCACCGCCCTGTCCCTGTGTGCCCTCCCGGGCTGGCACCGTGTCCCTGTGTCCCCCCGCGGTGTCCCTGTGTCCCCTGCTGGGGCTGGCACCGTGTGCCCCACAGTGTCCCTGTTCAGGCTGGCACCGTGTCCCTGTGCCCCGCGGTGTCCCTGTGTCCCCTCCTGGGCTGGCACCGTGTCCCTGTGTCCCCCCACGGTGTCCCTGTGTCCCCTCCCGGGCTGGCACCGTGTCCCCTGTGCCCCACACTGTCCCTGTTGTGGCGCTCGGTGTCCCCACACACTGTCCCCACTCCAGCTGGCACCGTGTCCCCCCACAGTGTCCCCACCACCCTGTCCCTGTGTCCCCTCCCCTGTGCCCCACAGTGTCCCTGCTGTGGCGCTCGGTGTCCCCCCGTGTCCCCTCCCCTGTCTCCTCTCCAGAGCTGCCCTGGCCAGGCCAGCCAGGGTTTCCCACCACGAGGCTGTGAGGGGCAAGCAATGCCTGCCACGGAGGGAAGGCAGGAGGAGACCTTCTGGAAGGTTCCGTGGAGCGGCCTCATGGATGCTCTGGTGAGGTGAGGGTAGCTGGGGAGCCTCTGCCAAGCACCAGCCACACAAAATACAGTCTCATCTAGGGAAAAGCCAGAGTGTTTAAAGGGTTTTTGGGGGATTCACTGGTCTGCTAAAACTGAAGGAGCTGACAAAGATCAAAGATGAGGAGAATCACAAATGCTGCAGGATTTGGTCTCTGTGACACTGGAAACCCAGGACTGGGAAGTAGCTGTACATCATTTGCATCTCTGTAAGTACAAGGATGAGCTGGGCTGCAGTGTAAAGGGAAATGGGATTTAAGTGCACTGTGGCGGCAGGTGTGTGCTGCTTCTTTTTCTGTTTCGCTCTCTCTACTCTTTTCAGCATTGTTCATGAACTTCTATGATCTGTTCATGTCTCCAGCACAATTAGAATCCCCAGTACTGGTAATTACGGTCTTCAAAAGCTTTAAGAACAAAATTACAATTTTGCAAAGTGGAGGACTTCATGTTTAGGACCTGCCCACATTTATTCTGCCTTTCTGTTTGGCCATGTTCTAACACGGTCACTTGCTACATGGTGTCATATTTGTAGTGCATAGGAGGGGCTGTGCTTCTGACCAAATTGAGTTTATATTTAAACTGTTGTCCACAAAACACCCTTCTTATTTTATACCTTGTATCTGAAATCAAGTAGTAAACGTAGCTGAGGATTTTGGTCTGCCTCTGTGACTGAGGTAGTTGGATTGTCTCTGCTGCCAGGTGGGGGCTACTGCCCTCCTCCACACCCCATTCCAGGTGATGGCTGATGAGATGCTGTGAGCTGTGCCACCTGCACTTCATTAGCTGAGGTTCTGAGCTCTGTAGCTCTTTGGTTCTCTTGGAGAGCTTGGCTCTTTGGACTCAGTAGCTAAAAAACTTCCTGCATTTGAAGTTCATCTGTATGATTTCCTCTGGGTGAAGCAATGCAGCGTAGGACCTTCCAGGAGCAAATTGGAGACAAGGCAAGTGTGTAATACTCCAGCTGGCATTTTCTGTTTGTCTGTTTTAGCAAGTTGATGTTAGCTTAGGCACATGTGTATCTGAAAAATGTATTTGTGCTTAAGGTGAACAGTTTTTAATTGAGCCAATATCTGGCACGTGCTACTTAAAGTAGTAGATGGTGTATATGCATCAAATGAGCAGCTGAGCCCATGGTCAGGAGGGTAAATCTCATTGCCAGGTGTCAGTCTGGGGGCTGAGAAGGAAGTTGGTTGTGTTGGAGAGCACCAATGCAGATTGTCCAGGCTTTGGTCCCCTGTCCCCCTCCCTGTCCCTGTCCCTGTCCCTGTCCCTGTCCCCCCGTGTCCCCGTGTCCCTGTCCCTGTCCCCATCCCTGTCCCTGTCCCGTGAGCAGGGCCGGGCTCTGGGCCAGCACAGCCCGGCTGAGCCAGGGGCCACCGGGGGGGACAGGGACAGGGACAGGGGACAGGGGGGACAGGGATACAGGACAGGGACAGGGACAGGGATGGGGACAGGGACAGGGACAGGGACAGGGACACGGGGACAGGGACAGGGGGGAAGGGGGGACAGGGACAGTGGGGACAGGATTGGAGACACGGTGGGGGGACATGGGACACGGGACAGGGGACACGGGACAGGGGGGACAGGGACAGGGACATGGGGGGACACGGGGTGTCCAGGGTTGGTGTCCCTGTGCCACCCTGGTGCCATGGCCGTGTCCCCCCTCTCCTGTCCCAGTGCCACCCCGATGCCACCCCAGTGCTGTCCCTGTCCTGTCCCCGTGCCATCCTGGCTCTGTCCCTGTCCTGTCCCGGTGCCACCCACCCCACTCCTGTCCTGGTGCCACCCCAGTCCTGTCCCCATCCTGTCCCTGTCCCATCTGACTCCTCTCCTTGGTGCCACCCCAATCCTGTCCTGTGTCCCCACGCTGTCACCCTGGTGATGTCACGCTGTCCCCACGCTGTCCCCGCGGTGCCACCCGGTGA